>NC_092875.1:420691644-420699144 GCF_028372415.1 Notamacropus eugenii | reverse complement strand
ACTGTCATTACTATGGTTTGTTTAGTAACACAATTAGTATCACTTACTTTAATGACCACATTTCCCTTCCACTTAAAGCTCTTTTTAGGATATTAATTTTAATGTGTCTTTTCCAACTATTAAAGTTCTCCTTTGCATTTGTGGAGTCCCTTGTGACTAAATTTAAATGATGCCCCAACTGTCAATTACCCACAGAAAAATCCAAACTAATTTGTCATTCCTTTCTTCATCATAGTTTACATTTATAATGTTCTCTATTATCACAGAGTAATTTCAAATACACTTTCTCATTTTAACTACATATCAAACCTTGAAAGTAGCCTTATGTTCATTTCATAGAAGAGAAAATCAAGGCTTAGAGAAGTTGTGCTTAGTTCAAAGTCACAAGACCAGTGTCATGGGGCAGCTAGGAGACAAAGTGGATAGAATGCCATGCCTGAAGTCAGGAAGTCTCATTTTCATGAGTTCAAATCTGGCCATGTGTGTGACCCTGGGTAAGTCACTTAACCCTGTTTGCCTCAATTCCTGATCTGTAAAATGAGGAGAAGGAAATAGCAAACCATGCCAGTATCCTTGCCAAGGAAACCCTAAATGGGGTCATGAAGAGGCAGATACAACTCTAAACATCACGTCACTAGTAAGTAGAGCTCAGGGCTCGGACTCAATTTTCCCAACTCCAAATCCAGCCCTAAAAGACTTTCAATAGAATTCTAGCACCTTTGTCTTAAATTCAGTCAAATTATAGGATTGCAAAAATTAAAATGGGAAAGAACCAAGTCATTCATTTTATGGATGAGGAATTGGAGGCCCATTACAAATAAAGTGATTTGTCCAAAGTCAGACAGGTTGTCAGTAATAGAAATGTTACTGGAACCCAGCTTGTTTGACTCCTAATCCAACGTACTTTCCACTATTATCCCATACTGCCTCTTATAGTCTTCAATTTATTTGCACAAACAAGAAAGCTCTTTGTGTCTAATGAATAAATGACTTTATCCCTCCAGGACAATTTTCTCAACTGAAATTTGCTTGACAACGCCATTTCCAAGTAAAATAAATAAAGTAAAAAAAGACACCCCCACACACATGTGTAAACATATATATGTATGTATGTATATCAAGTGACTCATACTGTGGAAATTAGAAGCAAAATACCTTTTGTTAAGCAATTGCCACAAGTCTTCATTTTCTCTTAGTTCCTGATGGACCTTGCTTAGAGTGACCCCAACAAGCCCATGCAGCCACAGCAGGACCATAAAAGGCAATTAACCATTACAGCATAAATCAGGTCAGGCTGTCAAGTCCTTAGCAACTCCAGGTGGTTTCATAATGACTTTTTCTCTCCTAACTCCACACCTTTGGACAGAATAGTTATCTGGGAGTTCGCTAATGGAATAGGGAAGCAAGTCCTAGACCCAATACAGGGACCAACTTGCCCTTTATGACGGTCTCCCAGCAAAGGTTTCAAGATTTCAGTATCCATCCTACAAAGACAATTTTCTTGCCCAGTTTGGTGCTATATCTTTTTAAAGAGAGAAAGCAAAAATGTTAATGACACAAGCAGCCTCTGCATGGCAAAGGGGTAAAGCGACTGTAAATGGGAAAATTATTATTTTTTCCAAGCTGGCAATGGAGAGGGATGTTTTTTTGAAATCATCACATTGGTGGCTGTGAACTTAAATTTATACCATTGGGGACAATAGTTCTGAAATCTGGCTGCTCAGGATGTTTAGACAACATAGACCACACAACTTTTGTGCAGGCTCTGTCAAAGGAACTCTTTGATGGGGCATGGCAATTGCTTTCTTAACTGCCTCCTTTTCTCTTTTCCACCCTCCTTTAATAATACAGCTCTCCTTCTCTGGGCCCTCACTCCTCTCCCAGCCCTTTCTGTGTTTTTCTCATAATAAACTCCTAAAAATCCAGCCAGAGTGCTGTTTCCAAAGGTTTGCCATAAGAACAACTAGGCTTTTTGTTAGGAAAATGATCCACCCCCCAAAAAAACCCCAAATTTAAAAGTACAGAGAGAATGTTTTAAATATACAACAAGTTTTAAGTATATATTTACGTGTGACAAGGAGAGGGATGGGGAGATAGAGTTAGGATCTTTGTTAAATGGAAAATGGAGCTTTTGTAGTTTGCTCCACCTCCTCTTTGATCCCCTCAGAATGTGAGCCACTTTTTCCCAAAAGAATAAAGAAAAGAATCTTGCGTGCTTTCTCTTAATCATTTATTAATACTTAACAATAACTACATGAAATTTTAAGGAAATTTTAGCATCGAGGAAATTCTTCCTTCCCTCTCTAATTCATGAAACAAGTTCTTTATATTTAGAAGTAAAGGTCCAAATCATTGTGGTAGTGGTGGTGGAAGAGGGGGAGCTTTGTACCTAAAACAAGGGACACCATTTTATTTCTGATCCAAATATAATTAAATCAGTTATCGCTTGCTTTGTTGAATATTATGGAATTGTAAGTCCCTAGAAAGGAAATTTTGTAACCTATACTTAGATAATAGACATTTAGAGTTAAAAGGACTTTTAGAGAGCATTCAGTAGTGGGGAACCTGGAGCCTCAAGGCCACTGATGGTCCTTTAGGTCCTCAAGTACAGCCCTTTGACTGAATCCAAACTTTTGAGAATAAATATGTTCATTTTCACTTAGTTCCTGATGGACCTTGCTTAGAGCAACCAAAACAAACCCATGCAGCCACAGCAGGAACATAAAAGGCAATTAACCATTACTTCATAAATCAGGTTATGCTGTCAAGTACTTAGCAGCCCCTCCATTGTTCTATGAAGTTTAGATTCAGTCAAAGGGCCACATTTGGGGCTGCATGTGTCCCCGAGGCTGCAGGTTCCCCATCCCTGGCATAGACTCTAACCCTGTCATCCCATAGATTAAATAACTGAGGCCCAGAGAGATGAACTGAGTTGAACAAAGTCACAGAGCACATAGGTGGTAGAGCCAGGATTCAGATTCAGGTGTACTAACTCTCAGTTCACATCTGTTTCCCTTGCCCCATACTGAGCCAGATGGCTAAACAAAACAAATAGACTATTTAACCAAGTATTGAATAGGGAAAGGGATGATATGATGCCACAGAACTAGTTTTAGAGTCACAAGGACTGTGATTCAAGAGTTTTCTCTGGAACACATTGGATATGAGACCATGGGCAAGTCATGCATAGCCTCTTAGCAAGTTCCGGAAATTCTAAAGAACAGTTGCAGATGATCTAACTTGGCATAGGGAATTGAAAGAGTTCTTTATTTTAGTGGAATCATAGTAACAGACCAAAATACAGAAAAGAACTGGCCCTTGGGGTGTTTGGACCTATGGATCTCTACAGCACATATTCTCTCATGTACAGAGCTATATCATGACTCTAACATATTTGAGATAATGAAGGTTTTGTCACAATTTATACCAGCATTATAATGAACTTTTACAATATTTGCTCCTATTTATTGACTTTTTTATCTTCTTTGATTTATCAATAATACCTTTATTAAGTGCTTATCACATATTCCAGACACTCCATTACAAAGAAAAAGTGAAAATAATTCCTACTGTCAAGGAACCTACATTCTAATTGGGGAGAAAAAATGTATGTGAATAACTAATGAAAGATGCTATTCATTCTTCACTTTTGAACAGGACCAATGACATCACAAGGTGCTGTCTTGACTCACATGTGAATTGGATTTAAGTAAGACAGAACTGTACAAAGTCATCAACCTTACTCTCTCTTCCAGGCATCAAAGTCCAGTGGCAAGCACCAGTTAAGATGACTGGCGATGGCCCAGGAGGCACTGGGTGACCTTGGCATCCAGCTCCAAGCACTCCATTGCATCTACTTCAACCATCTTTATGGCCATTGGAACAAATTATTCTCATCTACCCATTCTGCCCTGGGGAAATCTTCATGAGCTTAGGGTAGATATCCTTCTAACTCACTGATGGGTTTGAAGTCCATCAGTTACCCTCAACATTGTTTAGCCCATCTGCTATAAGAGCTTTGCTGGGGTGTGGCTGCTGCACATGCTACCATTTCTTGGAGCCAAAGTGAAAGTTGAGTGCCATGTGGACACCAAAGATGGATGAAAAGCCCTGAAAAGGGCTTAGCAAGCCCTTACACTAGAAATCATAGTCCTCCCAGATCACCCCAGAGACTCCTGCACATAAGATACATAAAGAGTAGACAGGAGAGAGCTATAGAGCGGAAGTCACTAGAAGCTGATGAAAGTCCTACAGAAAGTGGTATCTGAACTGAATCTTGAAGGAAAGCCTATGAAGCCTTAGGAAGTGGAGGTGAGGAGGGAGAACATTTCAGGTATTGGAGATAGGTAGACAAAGACTCTGAGAGGGGAGACAGAGTATCATGTGTGAGAAACAATGAGTAGGTGTAGGCTACTAAAGGACCACTTGCAAATATGGCTGCACCAGATTGTATGTAGAGGAGAGAAAGATGTAAGAAGCCTGGAAAGACAGGAAGGAGACAGGTTTTGAATAGTTTTAAATGACAGAGGAGTTTATAACTAGATCCTAGAGGTATTAGGGATCCATTGGAATTTATTGAGGGGGGGAAAAACATGGTCAGACTTATACTTTAGGAAAATCACCTTGATAGCTGGGTGGAGCATAGGTTGGAGAGGGAAAAGACCAGAAGCAGAGAGACCAACTTGGAGACTGTTGCAGTAAATTTATGTGAGAGTTGTTGCATGCTTGAGCTAGAGTGATGGTCATATAAGTGGAGAGGAAGGTATCTGAGAGATGTTGTGGAGAAAGAAATTACATAATTTGGTAACTGATCAGATATATGGAACAAGTGACGGCAAGGAATACAGGATGTAACCAAAGTTGTGAACTTGGATGTCTAAAAGGATAGCGCCATCCCTGGAGTCAGAAGGACCCAAGTTCAAACAGGGCCTCAGACACTTGACACTTACTAGCTTTGTGACCCAGGACAAGTCACTTAGCCCCAGTTGCCTCACAACAATAAATAGATAAGTAAATAATAACAAAAGGATGGTGGTATAATAACAGAACATTGTGGGAGGATCAACTGAATAAATTAGCTCCTCTCAGCAATGCAATGATCTAAGACAGTTCCAAAGGACTTATCATAGAAAATACTATCCACATTCAGAGAAAAAAACTGATGGACTCTGAATGTAGATCAAGGCATATGATTTTCACTTTATTTTTCCATGTTTTTTCCTTTTGTTCTGTTTTTTCTTTCACAACATGGCTGATAGGGAAATATATTTTGCATGATTGTACATATATAACCTATATGAAATTGCTTGCCATCTTAGTGAGGGAGCAAGGGAGGGAGTGAGGGAGAAAATTTGGAACTCAACATTTTATTAAGAATGAATGTTAAAAATTGTCTTTACATGTATTTGGAAAAAAATACTATTTAAAAATAAAAGTATAGTGGTGGTCTACATGGTAAGAAGAAAGTTCACAAGAGGAGTACGTTTGGGAGAAAGAGAGTGAGATCTGTCTGAATACATTAAGTTCAAAATGCCTGTGGGACAACCGATTAAAAATGTCCAGCAGACAGATAGTGAAACAGGACTGGAGTTCAGGAGAAAGATGAAGCCTGAGACAGAGACTTGGGAATCATCCTTGCAGATAAAATCAGATCATCAAATGAGATAGTAAGACAAGAAGGGACCAGGTCAGATCTTTGGAGGGCACCAGTAGCTAGTGGGTGAGACATAGAAGAATATCCATCAAGGGAGACTGACCTGGTACGCTAAAGAGAGGAGGGAGGGCAATGACATGAGAACCTGCCATTCTCCTGCTCTAGGCATAGAATACATTGGGATTCAGGAGTCCTAGGAAATGTCCATTTTGGTTATTTTATTCCTTTCTTCAGATCCCCTTTGAGTAATCAAAGGAATGCCCATTTAATACTCAGCTCACTGAATGATGAAGCAGAAATTCTGGACAATTTTTGAACCTGAGACTCATGCCACAGAGAATAGATTTGTAGTCTGAGTAGACTAAGTGAATGTAACTGTTTCCTGGCTATCTTGTTGCTGGCAGGAGCTTTGACCTTTTCTGACTACATCCAGGGGTGGGGACCCTGCAAACTTGAGGTCACATGTGTCCCTCTAGGTTAGGACCAGATTGTGGGGAATTTGGATCCAAGTTTGGATTCAATCAAAGGGCTGCACTTGAGAACCTAGAAGGCCACATGTGACCTCGAGGCTGCAGATTCCCCACCCCTGAATCCTAGCTCATCTCTGAGCATGGTGAATAGTCCTAATGGCCAAGTCTAGCAAGAAGAAGTTAGCTGTCATATATTCTATATATTCCAGTAACCGAGCATGGTACCCTTCAGCGAGGTCTGCATTTTTCCCTTCACTTTATGTTGCCACACCTAAGTAGGTTGCTGATATTTTCAGCAGACGAGGGGGGAAGTAGGGGAGAAGTCTTATATTAACTTTCTGTTCGGATAAAAATCAGTGATCTCATGCATTTATGGCATTTTTCAGGGGACTGAGCTTCCTGTGTAGACAAAGTCTATCTGCCATGATGATATTTTTCCCTGAGAAATCCAACAGAGAAATGCCTTCTCCTTTTTTGTAAACCTCAAAAACATTGTTTGCTTTTGCTTGAGGAAGCATTAGTTTACTTATGACACAGCTTCCAACCTAGAACAAACAAGAATGTTCAATCAAGAAATCACAGATATCTTGTAAAAGATGAAAACCAGAAGGTTCCTATCATCCTTTGCACCTTCATGAAGGTAATGACAGACATTTTTTAATTCTTCAACCTCCATATTATTTGTCCTCCTCTTCTCCTCCTATATAAAAACATAAATCTACTTCCAGGATTTCTACTCTGTATAAACTGTTCCCAAGTCTATCTTCCTTCAGCTCCTTTCCCTTCAAATACATTCTGTACGGCAACCATTTTAATTTACTATTCAAATTCTTTCAATAAGTCACTACTAGGGGCAGCTAGATGGTGCAGTGGTTAGAGCACCAGTGTAGGAGTCAGAAGGACCTGAGTTTAAATCTCACCTCAGACCCTTGACACTCATTAGCTGTGTGATCTTGGGCAAGTCACTTAACCCCAGTTGCCTCATACTGGGTCATCTCCAGTCATCCTGATGAATATCTGGTCCCTGAATTCAGATGTCTCTGCAGGAGAAGTGAGGCTGGTGACCTGCACAGCCCTCCCTCACTCAAAACAAAGTCAAGTGCAAGTCATGTCATCATTTCTCTGATGGCATGGTCTTCTTCAACAACCAAGGACGAACACATACAATAAGTCACTACTGCTTAGATGATACTTAAATTCCTTCATTTAATGTTCAAGGGACTCAGTGGTTCCCCACAATCTCCTCCTAACTTACTTTTCCAACAACATCTTCCACTATTGTGTTAATCCTCGACTCCAGCCAGAATTCTCTTTTTTCCCCAGAAAATACTTTTTCCTTTCTCTATTCAACCATATTCAAACCGTTCTCCCTTCTTA